>NC_046378.1:31621138-31641138 GCF_011125445.2 Fundulus heteroclitus
CATCTGCATAGTATTTCCACAACAGAATCACCACAAAGTCACAGAGGATGCTTCTCTTTTGTCCAGTCATTTTACCAAATTCACTTGAAAGCGATATGCTTATTTCCCTACATAAGCTACTTATTCATCATTTTTTTTTCCACAGATATTTTAAAGGATGAAACTCAGAGTGCAATTTCTACTGCGTTCTACATTTTCCCAAAAGTGTCAAATACATTTTGCAGCTCTAGACAAAATGTAGATAAGACCAGAACTGGGTCTTTGGATTGTAAAGGTTGCCGACTCTTTAGCAATGCTAAAAAAAAAAAAAGGTTCTGTTTTCCTGATTAAATTTTTTTCACATTTTATTTTCCTCAACTAGTGATGATAGCAGATTTTTCCTCTGCTACAGTTGTTGGATATACTTTAATTTTGATTTTGTTCCCTTTTTTTTTTAGTAGAACTACTTTTGACATACGTGTTTTGCACGTGCAAATCATAAACAAATGCATATTTGTGCGCATTCGGTTTTGCAGCCCTGCAGAGCTGATATGATTTCAGCGTGTGGAGCTTAAACCGAAGCAGGGCGCTTCTGAGCAGTGAAATCCCTTTAAGATCTCACAGATGAGACTAACCCCTCCTTTCTGACCCAGGGCCAGCAGGCAGCCAAACGCTCCATGTCTGTCAGATGAACCCTTCATTGGCCAATCTGAAGCACATAGCAGAGCCTAGCACACAAAGACGAGGTTTTCTCCTGGGGAAACTGCACATGACCCTGTAAAAGCAGAACTGCTGAGCAGTTATAAACACATATTATATAGTAATATGTGTTACGAAAACAAACTTTTAGGAATAAGATGGATTTCTTTTTGGATGTTGTCATGTCGAGTTCTCGTTTTTGTCAAAAGGGGGGGGGGGTGGCTTCAGTATGCTGTAACAGTCGTATTATATGTTTCAGATGAACGATCTGAGTTTGTCCTGCGTATAATCCCAGGCATGAACAGCCTTAATGAGAGATCTGGGACTAGATCCTTGTCAACAACAGTCCTCCTCCTGCCAGGCGCTGGGTCAGTGCCTGCTGCTGCTGCTGCTGCTGCTGCCAAAGGGCGGCGCCTGCACTCATGAGCTCAGGCAGTTGTGGTTACTCAGGCTATGATTAGTTTTTTTCTCCCCCGCAAACACTGAAAATGCTGTCTGTGCTCAAGCTGGCATTAAACGAATTTCTTTTGTATGCACATATTATCCCGAGCGGGCTAAAACAGACATGCGTGTGTGAGAGCGAGGAGAGTATCCGGTCGGAGCATTTCTGATGCATCAAGGAGGAATCTGCAGATTCGACTGTTCTGCCAGCATACCGGAAGCTTGTTAGCAGACCACCGAGTGTGGCTTAGCCACCACAACCATTTTATTTTTGCTTTAATTTAGCCCTTTTTAGTATCTGGTTTAAGATCCCATTCGAAATAAAGATCACTCGAGTGGTGACATGTTTATGAAACAGTAAAATTAACCCCACGTCTCTAAATGGGTCAGCTCTGTATATGTAAAGGAAAGACAAAAAAGGTTTTGCTTGTCATCTGCAAATTGGCTTTCTGCAAGTCTTTTAACATAAATAACTAGTACTTATCTTTCCAGGTAACACACCTTGCTTACATATAAACAATATTTAAACATGGCAGTGTTTTCCATAGATTGTAAGTAGAAATAAAGCCATTCTCTGAGCACTTCTCCCAAATGTCCACCGCCCTAGAATTAGACTTCCTTAATTTTGTTTGAGGCATGTTTTTTTTGATAAATAAAAAATCGCTCCAACATTGTGGTATTGAGGGCTTTGTCCTTTACAGATCCTTCATCCTGTGTAACTTGCCCTTAATTTTATTATTCTTATGTAAACATTTAATGTTAAAGCCTAATTATGGACGGATCCCTGAGGGGATTACTGCATAATCCTCTTCTGCCGATGAGCAATAGATACTTAATGCTTCGGGCTGCTCTGCAGTGTGTTTCTCTTGTTGTAGCTCTTTTGGGACAGATTACACAGCTTTACCCAGAAGTGTTATTTCTTTTTTCATCATACTTTGGGGACTGGGGTGACATTGAAGACCTCTACTTCTATTGTTGTTAAGCCAAGCAAAATAAATAAATAAATAAATAAAATAATTAAAATAAAGTCAGGAAAAAATGGATATGTGTAATTACACCGAGGGCGATGATTATCCTTAATCCTATGTAAATAATCCTGCAAACGCAGTTAAAAGAGGTTGAATTGGCTACCTACGTGACGTACTGTGTAGCCTATTATTTGCTCTGACAGCATCAGCAGATAGTATCAACGTTAATGGAGCCGAGCGATGTTGAGAAGGAAAAACTATACACGTATCCAGGGGAGGATGGTTTAACCGTGCAGCCTGCAAGAGCGATGAAGGGACGCTCTGGGAGCTCCAGCCGAAGTCCACTTGTATTCCTGTAACACTATCGCCCATAATTGGCTGAGGAACGCAGATTAAGATTGACGAGACATTAAAGTGGCTCTTTGGAGTTTAAGGGATCGATAAATATCCCGATCTTCGAGCGCTTTGGGCCGAGAGCAGACAATCACTGTAACGGCGCTCCGCAGCGACACTGATCTGACAACATGCGGAGGACGCGGCTGAGAGGAAGAGGGGGGACTGGGATCAAATAAAAGGCGATCACTATCAGGCCCACCACGTCCAGGATTCCGCCCTGATGGGCATTCAATTTGCAAACCTATGAGACCCCATAGCAGCCTAGCGCCGTTAATTTGCCTTACTGTCTGAAATAAACTCTGATAACTATACGTCTTAATCATAAACGCCTATTTTAGACTCTCAATGCAAACACACGGCAGTGAAACGACGAACAAAACAGCAGATTCGTTTTTTTTATTGTCTTTAGAAGAGCGTTCGACGTTTTAATCATTCCTAAAAAGAACGATTTTAGCTTCACTTTGAAATAATTTTGGTTTTTTTTTTAAACACCCCATTTGCACCTCTGCCGCACAAGGAAGGAAGCAATTTAGCGCAAATCCCGCCATATATATATATATATATATATATATATATATATTATATATATATATATATATATATATATATATATATATATATATATATATATATATCAGAATAATGGCAAAATACAGGTCGCTGACAGGACTGAATCGGTCACAGCATTCTCTCGTGGAATTAAATTGCTTCTTCATTGAATTAAATAAATAAATAAAAAATGATCCTGGTCATACAGCATGTGTCCATCCTCTTTCACCCTCCTCAGGCCCGGTGGTCCTGAGCAGCTCGGCCCAGCTCGTCGCCCCTGTCCTGGTCGCCCGCGGAACTCTATCCATCACCACCTCTGAGATCTACTTCGAGGTGGACGAGGATGACCCTGCCTTCAAAAGGGTCGACCCGAAGGTAAGTAACCTGTGAGGAGCGGGCGCACTGCTTCCCTGCGTGTGTGCCGTTTGCTCCTGATGGAACTGCTGCACAGGCATAAGTCGTTCGCTTTTTCCCCCTTTTGCTATTGGTAGCCTACTCTTCTGCAGAGAGAAATCCAAGTGTGTGTGTGTGTTTATTTATTTATTTTATTTTTTCTCTTTCGGGATCATGGTTCATCTCTATTTTCATGCGCTTTTTAGCTTTGCATTTAAACCACGTGTTTATCCTGCAGGAGCCTTCTTATGCATTTGAAGCTGTTGTGGTTCGTTATTTGGAGCGTTTGCATTTTAAAACAAATCTGCGCGGCTTTGCAGATGTGACCGTTTTTATTTCATTTTTGTTGTTTTAATATATTTAAAAGAATTATTTGTTAACATTAGACGTATTTATGCGTGTTTTGGATGAGGCCTTCTGCTCTACCGCTCAATTGGCATTTTTTTAAAAAAGGGGGGTGACACAAAGTATATAAAACAGCTCGTTTTATTAACTCTTTAAATTAGATCAAAGACAGAAATAATAATAAAAAAACAAATCACAGATGTTATAATCCAGTGTATTTCAAGTGCATTTTTTTTAATTAAACTGTAATATATATGTATATACTATATATAGGCTGTCCTTTTCTCTTTTTTCTCTTTTTTTAAACACGTTGGCCTATAAGAATGATGAAGGAAAAACAACTCGAGTACTTTTAAATAATCATTCAAGTAAACTGATGGAATGTTTTAGATGTAACAAATGTCGTTTACCATCAAAATGTAAACTCTTTTTAAAAAAAAAAAAAATAGAAATTGTTCACTGAAACAGGTGAGTCAGACTACCACGGATGCAAGAATAAATAATAATTAAAAAAAATTCTAGCAGATAAAGGAAAAAAAAGTTCAGATTTAAACAGGTGGATCCTATTGTCACAGAACAACATTCACAATTTCAGACCACTTGATTCACAATCTATGAATGTATTTACAGTATAATAAAATGTACAGATGTGTGTGTGTTTTTTTTAGTTATTCAGTTTGTTAGGGGGCTTTATTCTAAAGCATTTAAGGAAATCTTGGATATTGTCAGCAGTGTGGTGCGGAAAAAAAGAAGAAAAAAAAACTCATGTGGCCTTCCGTGTTACCTGTTGACAATAATTTAAACTTGCCTCCAAAGAGGAATTGGAATAATTACAAATGATACCGTTAGAAAAGAAGGACAGTACTGAAACAGGCTAGGCCAAAACATTTCAACAACAGAGGACAGTCACGTTTCACAACAACTGTTTGGCAAATTTTCTCTGTCCGTTTATGAGCTCTTTAGACCTCTTTAACATTTTTTTTAAAAGGAAGTAAATCAACATATTTTTTTTGTTTGTTTTTGCTTTAGTGTTACCTCAGAGTTTCTCCAAGCTTTTGGGGTTGGTCAGTATTTCTCTTGCCAGTCGCCAAGTCTGTTTGGCTGCGTTCTCCAGAGCGGAGTGCGGCTTTCCTTGGAACAGGTCTAAATTGGGCAGAAAATAATGCGGGCACCTCCGGCACTGCAAACACGAAATAAGCTGCAATAGTATCCCGTTCAGGCGGTCGCCCAGGCAGTTCTCGTCCCAGTCCGACTCCCGGGGATGTTTCTCACACTCGTAGGAAACCAAAGTTTTCATGTGGTAGTTGTTCAGGGGCTGTCCCGGCAGCTCCAGGTGGCGGTCCCGCAACGCTTTGAGGACCGACAGGCATTTCTTCCTGCACCCGCCCAGCAGGAGCCGGTTCTCCGCCTCGGCGAACTGCAACACCCAGGCGTCGCTCTCCGCCGAGCTCTGCTTGCCGTTCAGGGAGTAGCACTCTTTGGATAACAGATTGAAACCCTCCGCCTTGACTTCTGCAACCCGGTTGGGCCCCGGCCAGGGTATGTGCGGCAGGGGCCAGTGCGCGGCGCTCCGCGGCCAGATGCCCGTGCACTTGAAAGCGGGCGTGATTTGCACGACGTACCTGTCTCTGATGCGCAGCTTCACCTCGCTCGTGTCGGCCACCATTTTCACCACGTCTCTGTAGCTGCATTTATCCACGGCCTGCGCCACCAGCGTCTGAAACCTCGATCGGATCTTGCGCGCGGAGAGGTAGCCGGAGGCGGTGATGAACTCGACCCACAGAGACATGCTCCTCTTGCGGCCGTCGCTGAGCTTGAGGACGGCGCAGCCCGGCAGAGAGCCGTCGTCCACGAAGTTGAACACTCCCATCTGGTTTAGATACAGGACGACCTCGAACTCGGTGGGAGAGATGACCTCCAGTCCCTCGAAGCGGTTATCCATCTCGCTGAGGGAGCTGATGAAGCGCGGCTCCTGCACCTCCACCTCCTTCAGCACGTCCGACACCACCTTGCACACCTCCCGGATGGTCTTGGAGATGGCCGCCTTCCGAGACTGACATTTCTCGTTGTAGTATTTGTTGAGGTGATACACCAACTTGGCCTGGGCGGCTATCATATTAGGGCAGAGATCCGGGTTATAGACCGGAGTCTCGCAGTAAGCCGAGGGATCCAACGCGGCTGTTTGTACGGGAGCCAATTTTAGAGAAGAAGGAAAGCTATCTAAATAGAAAAAAAAAGTCTGTTTATTTAAACGGCGATGTGCTCAGAGCACATGCGGAGCAATCACAACAGGCACAGCTGTTGTGCAGCAAACTGCATTGAAGTGCTCAAAACAAGTTGTGAAAATGATCCGAACGGCGCGATTTAAAGTCCATTTGCACTTCGTTTAATAGCGGGAAAAATCTCTCGTTTTTTGTTTGTTGTTTTTTTTTTGTTGCTGTCTGGCCGCCGTGCCAGTTAGGAGTCCGCGTAATTGCGCGCTGAGTGCAGTGTGCCCTCTCGACGCAGATGGCTGGCGTTGCTGTGTTTTACAACAGGGACGCGCACACACACGCACACACACTCTTTATTATAAGGGAGGAGTTGAGAGCAGGGTGTCCAATCGCTTTCCAATGCGTCACCGCAGTTTATGGGAAACAAATTCATCCCTGACTGTTAGCCTATATACGAGTAAAAAAAAAAAAAAGTGCAGTTACTGATTTTAAATCGGGGAGCGGTAGTACACCTAGGCGTTTGGATTTATCTGCTGTGTGATTTTTTTCTTCTTTTTTTTACTCATCATCTGGACATTAGGTGTTATTTTTTCAGCCAGCTTTATTTGAAAAATAACAGTAGGCGTGTTTGGGTTGTTTTGGGAGTTATTCAGTCCGGTTGAAATGAAAATTGCCATTTTTAAGAATATAACCATTTCCGTTCGTGTACGAAGTGTAATTTTGTTATTGGAGGAATGGGATAAAATAAATTGTCAGAGATTATTTTTGGATGGTTTGACATAAATAATAACGTTAAGTATGTATTTAAATTAAAAAAAAAATATTTCCAAAGACATCTAACAGAAAAGGCACCGTTATTGTCATTTATATTTATTTGTCCTCCATGGTTTAGTAAATTATCAAACGTTTTCCCCCACCCTCCTGAAGGATCAACCAGTGCATTTAGGCACTGAATTATTGGCTGCCTTTGGGGATCTTTGTTCATTTATATTTTTATGAACCTTTTTAAAACACGTTTTATATTAAAGGGTGCTTTCATGAAATAAGATGTTTCTTTTTTTGTGTTGGGTCCATTTACAAGCGTCTCCTCATGACAGTCCGTGTTAAAATGCAACAGTATGTTTCACAAAGTTGAATTTATTGTACTAAAAAGGTAAAAAGTGAACAAGGCTGTTATATAAATATTTTTTGTCACATCACATTGATTTAATAATAGTTAATATATATATATATATATATATATATATATATATATATATATATATATATATATATATATATATATATATATATATATACTTGTGAAACAATAAATTAGGTAAAATAATAACATTCAACTGTAATTATAACATGTTGCATCAAATTTAATATACCATGGTGATTCTGTTCTAACGAAAATAAATAAATAAATAAAATCAGCGATTTACCATGAAGTCCATGTATCTGCATTTACACTAAATTGGAGAGATGCCTTTCCTGGCTCTCATCAGTGCACTGACACACCATCCCACAGTCTACTGTTCACGCTTTGAAGAGGACTTCAAAAAGATGCTGCTGCTGCATAGATCAGATAAGCAACACAAAGGCATTTACACCCATCTCTGCCCTCGGCAGAGCTGCATACAAACAGACATTATGAGGGCAATCCGCTGCTGCTCAGCCCCTGCTCTCACCACACGGATGCGGGCGAGGAGAGGCGTGGTGTGTGAGGAAGGACCTTGATAGATAGGTGACTCCCATTATCATCACAGCCTGTCATGAGCACAGTGCTAGTAGCTGTTTGGCAAGTGCAGTGGTAATTTTGCACTGTTACCAGGCAGAAATTACAGATTTGAGGTATGAAATCTAATTGTGTGATATGCTAGAGGTTAGAGTTTATTTTGTAATGTGATAATGCATTTCCTTTCTTCGACTGCATCGCATTTAGAACAAATTAAATTTCACAGTCATACATTTCGAGTCTTACTGACATATGGACACCGCTTCTTTAAGACACAGAGGGAAGGTTTCCATGCATTGTGAGGTAGCTAAAGTCCTGTTCCCCTCTCTGGCTTTAATAGTCTGTTCCTCTGTCTGTAGCTCAGCAGGTACTTGGCATTTATTGAAACCAGACTGGCCTCACTTCCCAGACTATCATGCTCTAAGTCCGAAACCTCAGAATCAAGTTGCACCTCTTGAATTTGTACCTCAGCCTTTGACCATCCATATGCGTGATGGAAGGAAGGAGGGGGGGGGGGGGGTTCATTGAGATTATCGCCTCTTAATCTGAACCATGTGGCTCGACGGTTCCCAGTGCAACTCAACCTGCTCCACAGTCCCATGACTCCAGTTGTCAAGTCTGGCCCCGGACATTCATGTCTTCTTACTCATACCATTACAGCACTGCAGTCTCGGTTGCTCTGTGTACTGTCCTGCCAGGCATTTTTGGGGGCTCTTGAGTTTGATAAATGGGGTTGTGATTTCAGCACACGCATACTTCTGAACCAGCAAAATGCACACTTGATTGTGTAAATCAGTGCAATGACTTCTGCTTCCTCTAGTTTGGCATGGCCATGTGATGTTGTTTTGAAGGCCTCTTTGTCTTTGTTTTCAGAGTTTTCCTCTACACTTATTCAGTTTTTTTCCTCTTTTCTTTTCTCTCCCTGTCCTCTAGTAAGACTTTTAACATGGACATGCAAAAGTTGAGTTTGTCTTATAGTGCAAATGCCTTTTGATGATGGTCCCTTACTTTAATATTGCATGCTCTGCCACCAAATTTATGAACAACAATAACAATATTCCACAAGTGAATTATGTATCCATCGATGCTGATGGGTATATAACTGGTGAATTTGACCAATACAGCCCTCTGTCTCTCTGGATTTAACCATGTTAATTAGACAAAACGGATCCAACTTTAATATATGGAAGATATCTTTAATTTTCTGCTGTCAGTTATGCTCTGCTGCAAGAGATTTTTACTAATTATTTTTCTGGATCGAGTCATCTGCTCAGAAATCTTTTTTTTTTTTAAATCAATTACTGATGAGCTTTCATAATTTTGATAATCCTATTACAGAAGAACACATAATGTCCATCTTAAGCTTTTTCCATTAACTTTCTGTGGTTCGCTCAAGCCACTTACAAAGAACATTTACCAGCTAGCCACAGAGTTAATATGCAGCTTAGTCCAAATGGATTTAAAAAATGACATGTTTCTGTATAAATCAAATTTAAACAGTAGACAATTTAGAAATTTGACACTACTGAGACTCAAACTGTGAAAATAATGATAATATAATAACAATATACTCACGGGATTTCTTCCTTTGTCACAATTTTCTGTAATTGTGTTTATGATATTGTCAGTGAGAATTTTATTAATAGAGCACTATTATTCCACGCAATACGATATCTCTGTAGGGGTGCCAGTTCATTATTGGGCCTGGAGCCTGGATGGGGACCCCCTTTAGGTTGTGTCCATTTATTTATTTCCTTCTCCGCTGTTTTGCATTTTCAAACTCATCTGGATAAGTCAGCAAGCCAGTTTCCTGAAACCAAATAGCTGGAGGTTTTCTGAGGTTTTCGCTCTTCTAAAAATGCGTGTGTTCTACAGAAAACCAAAAAAAATATAGATTTAGTTTTTCATTTGAAAAATGAAAGGAGGAATAGTTCCAAGAAATACATTTAAAAATGAATTGATTGTCTAATTTTCATATGGCCATTCACCCCCTCCCCTATGCAATATGTTAGAGTTGTCAGCTTGGTGATAGATTACACGCATGTATTTGCATGAATTTACCAATAGTACAATTATCAAAGTAACAATCCAGGAAATATTTGGATGTATCACAAAAAAGAAAAAAAAAATCCTAACTTGCCACTTAAACCAGTGTCTTCTGCACATGTAGGTAAAAGAAAATCATTGAGGTGTGGGTTGCTGACACCTTTGGTGCCTTTTACCTTTTCTATTAGCACAACATTTGGCATCGCCTCCTATTTGTTTCACCTGCTGTGCAAAATGTGGGATTTATTCCCAGGATTATATATATATATATATATATATATATATATATATATATATATATATATATATATATATATATATATATATATATATTGATGCTTTTGTTATAACTTTTGCAATCTATTTGCTTTCCTTTTTATGTTTTTGTTTAACTGTATAGTTTGCAGTACTTTTGGATGTTTTCACCATGTTAAACGCTGCAAGCAACCATTGAGCGATCGCCAAGTTGCCATTAATCTTGATATTTTCAAAATGCCTTCGATGTAAAAGTGGGCGCCGTAATCATCTGCCCACTGACCCCTTGATGCTCATAATACAGACCTCTCTACAGCACTTGTTCCTGATAAATAATTTCAAGTCTCAGGTCGATTGAACACAGTTCGCACCTACATGGGATTTGATCTGGAAACGGGAGTTTATTGAGGAAGTGAGTGAAAAGGTTTTGGGTTTATGGTTAGTTTGTCCCTGCTCAGTAATAAATTGTTGTTGGTAAAACCTGCTGCAAAACTAGGTGATGCTGCCTAAATAAGGGATGAAGGGTTCATAATTGCCAGTCTTGGAGATCTGAGGTGCAGGGTGCCAACTGTCAGAGCAGGGCTAATGATGACAAATGTCTCTCTATGCAGATTGCCGCAGCAGTGCAAGAGTGCAGCTGAGACTGAAGAAGAAAAGAACATGCAAGGGGCTTAACAAGCAAAAGCCTGTGTGCACATTTTTTGTTGACCTACATGGAAGTAAACCTCCATAACTGGAGAGATACCTTTGAAAATAAAAGAGCCTGATGCTGTTTAAAGCTACAGTCCCTCAGCAATGCCTCTAAGGAATCTCATCAGCATTTAGGCCTGTAAGAAGTCACTGTTTCTTTAAATGTCAGATGTCAGATGAACACAAAAATATTTTGGGTTACGTAATTTTAAACCCCCTTTAGGAATTTATCGATGAGCTGAAGAGAAAAGCAGCATCACATTTAGCCAAACAGTCCATCAAATACGTGTCTAATAAGAGCCGCAATAATCTGGATTTTTTTTTAGTCTGTAGTTCTGCACATGCTCGTTGTTAAACTGAAACTTTAGTTTTTTTTAAACGTGCATAGGGGCTTTTCAGAAAACAAGCACATATTAGAACAGAACGAAACTACTGTTATTAACTTCTTTTTTTTCATTAAACTGCTTTGCGACAAAGGCCATAAATCTGATTTCACTTACTGTGACGTAGGGTTCATGCTAATAAAAGAGCAAACCGGCAGTGCTTCATGGCCAGCTTTCCCCAATTTGTTGCATGAATGGCTTTTGAAAGGGGTCCCTCTCCGTACAAAGGGAGCCTCGTCTTTGTTTGGTTTTGCCCCATCTGTGTCATCTGGTGGTCTTTGCAATGGGGTGGTGTCTCCGGGTGCTCCCCAACGGCGCTGCCAGTTGTTTTATGGACTCGCTGGAGTGGTGAGGGGAGTTCATAAGTTGGCTGGCCCATTGTGAGCCGAGCCCAGCTGACACGTGTGAATTGACTCCAGCATATTGACAGATCATTTCCATTAATGAATCGCTGGAGTCTGTCTTGTTTCACTCTGTGATTTACGCCCCTGCTTCATCATCGTCTGAGCTTAGGGTTAACTAATAACGCCCTCAGTGGCTTCACCCTTAATTGTTGGATGAAAGGAGCTGTGCTTTTTTTTTTTCTAGCCTTGGAACGTTGAAAGGATGTTTAGAATATTTCAACCTTTTTTTGATACGTAAGTTTCTGTTATCCTAATGTTCGAAGTCCTAAGTGGCTATTTCTACCAAGGATTATCCTGATTAGTACCAAGAGGTGTCTTGTATTTGAAAACCTACACCCTACCATTTTAAAATAACAACCAAGAGGTATCAATAAGTCTCCATAAAGGCAGTGTTTACTATATTTTACTATATATTTTTTTTCCTAAGGATTTGGTTAGCTTGTTTTCCATTTGATAGTGATCTGTTTTTGTTTGTAGCTACCAGTGTCTCATAAGCCTTGACCTGGCCTTCCCGTGGCGATCATCCAACTTTTTTCAAAGCAACAGCCATACCCAGCTGATTGCGTTGGCCACAGTCTGGCCCGTCTTCCCCCACCACTGCTGTCACATGGAAGCCACATTTGCTTGCCACCATTTTATGCTGCTGTCACCCTCCCCTCAAAAGCGGAGGGGGGGAAAGAGGGGAGGTGGAAAGGAGAGGAGGGGAAGAGGAAGGCTCACCCTGAGCGGATGCGAGACAAAGATGGCAGCAGAGACATTTTGTCTACTTTCATTAGTTCTGCTCGTGGTGAGCTGTGCTGAATATCCGCCCGTTACCAGCAGAGATGTACATTGTGGCGCGCAGACGGAGAACGTGTCACAATCGTATCTAGCCCACCTCATTTCCGTCATTGTCACCTAAAAAGTGGGACACCCGGGGGTATGATGCCAATTGCTTATTTTATACGGTAATCATCATCCTTCAGACTGTGTTATGTGGTACGTGTGACAAACCTAATCACATAAATTTACATATATGTTAACAATAAGGTAAGATTCTTTGGGATCAGCTCTGATGTCATAAGCAAGTGCTGTAAATCATTAAGATATGAAGTAAATCGACAAATCCAATAGATTTCAGTTCATTTCAAAAGTTTTGTTGTGACTGTGTAAAAACTCAGAACCATTTTTAGAGCTGCCATTTGATTTTACACACCAGCCCTCTGGTATGGGTCATCTTAAATTGCGACCCTGTTAAAAAACATCACTTAGACCTATTTATTATTTTTCGTTTGTTCCGTCTTATGGTTTATGAGTCCATGTATTTATTGTTCTTAATTCCTGCGGAGTTGTGGTAGAGGTTTGTTGTCTAACGCCAGAGGTTAGTGGGTGAGAGCTGTAAGTACACCCTTAACAGGTCACCAGTCCATCACATGGCAACAACCAGGGCAGACAACCACTGACAAAACTAAAGGCATTTGACTGTGGGAGAACCACAGAATCCCAACATAAACAAGTACACACCCCAAGGGCCGGCCAAACCCAGGCCCTTCTAACTACGAGGCAAAATTGCTAACAACTGCACCACCCCGCAGACTTTAGTTCAGCTCAGTTCATTTAAAAAAAATAATAAAAAAATCTGTCACGCTCCAAGTCAGTTCTCCCCTTGCCCAATTTGTTCTCCCAATTTCTTTTCCCCCCCGAGTTGCCATCTTCGCCCTTCTTGCTTCAACTCCTCTGAAATATGACGGCTTAAGACTCTTAATTAAACCAAAATAAATTGGGTGAGTGCGATTGGGTGAAAGTAGTATAAAGTGCTATGAGTGGTCAGTAGGTTAAAAAAAATTGCTCTGAGTTATTATTTTTCAAAGTGGGTGTCAAATGTCCCATGAGAGGCATAACTTCATATGCCCCTCATGGGTTTGGTAGTTATTCTCTTGCAGACTGCTCATAAGGCTGTAACTATAAGGCAACAAAATCATGAAGAGACAAAATAACCAACTCCCTTATCCGACAATTAACGTGTGTGAGGTAAGGAGAGGAATTATCAACCGTCTTTTATTAACTGGTTTCTTGTTGATTCTTTAAACATTTCCAGATCTACTTTTTGAAGTTCTGCCAATGCCACATGCTCCCCTTGGCTCCTTCACTCTAAATCCAGAGCTTTTGCCTACCTAAATAAAACGTTCTCACACTGTGAGCCCCCAGACTGTTGCTCTGCCGTGTTTGTGTGCAGATGTAGCTGGATGTTGATTTGTCCTGCTGGGCTTTCATCTGTTGGACTCATTATGGTTGTCATCTCGCTGGGCTCTATTAAAGAATTTCAGGAGATGGGGAGTCATGATGGGCAGAGAAGTGCTGATGCGCAGGTTCCTGCCTGCAGGCTTTCTCCTGCTCTTGAACAGCCCGCAGGCACATAAAACAGCCCTCCCAGGCCAGGCCGATGAAAGATTCAAGAGCGAATGCCATGACTTTTCTGGGGGTACGCGTGGAACTGGGCCTGAAACTGGCGCTAAGGAAAAATAAGAAGTTGTTAAGTTATTATGAAGGGAGCTTCCGGAATATTTTCCTAATGATTGCGAAAAATATGCCAAAAAGGTGGATGAAAGTCCCTCAGAAACGGATGAAGTTGTGCCGTTCCACCTTGTTAAATTTCAAATGATTTTATTAGTGTCAGTTCTGTGGTCTTGGCAGGGCTTTGGATGTGTCTGAGCGGGGAGTTCGGCAGCAGGGTGAGAGCCTGGCTGTTGACACCGTCTAACGAAGGGAGGATTAGGAGTTTGCAGAGGCAGTAATATGATAGGTCAAAAAGAGGAGCCACTCCTCCACAGTACTTGGCTCTGTAATGAATGATTGACTGGAAAAGGAGAAGCTGCCACTCGCTGGCTGAGTGCTCATCTTGACGCCTGCCGCACCGCTCCACGGCTCCCCTTGATCACGTTTCGCTGCTCCCTTCTCATCTAAGGCACCAGTCTGCAGGGAAAAGCAGCTTTTCCCTCTTATTTTTCTCTCTAATTTACACATTTAAGACATTTTTGTTTGCTCATTTCAATTCCTTTTTTGTCAGTGAGCCTCTCTCTATCAGTCCTGCTCACAGCCCTGAAACCAGCCCCCCACAACACACACATGCACACACACACCCACACACACACACACACGCACACACACACACACACACACACACACATTTCCCTACCCTCTCTGTTTGCCTTGAGGCAATGAACTAATTTCAGGTTCAGTAATTGCGGTGTGTTGTACACCTGTCTGCTATTAATTCTCCCCTGCCTCTTATTCCTTTTCTTAATGAGATATTATTGTAATTATCGTCATTATGCTGTTTTTTATAATTAACTTGATGACCGTTGGTGTGATGGAAGTATTTATTCTCCATAATTAGTGTAAATGTGTTGGGAACCTCTAAAGATTGATGCTTTTAGACTCCGGCCATGAGCGAACTCGGTCCTTCATTCGCTCGTCCTCTGAAATGTAAGAGTTCCCGCCTGGAGCAAAGTTTGTCTGGGATAAGACGAGGAGAAGCCCGGGCTGCCTGGTCACCACTCAAAAGGACCCTGCTTGTAGCCATTTTAAGACCATTACAGCAGTGAAAGGCTTTACAATGGTTAGCGCTGGGCTTTGTTTCAGCCTGTCACAGGCACCCTGTGAAAATCAAATAGCCCCTTTTCCTTAAATGAAAAGGTGAAAAAAGGGTTTGCCCACACTCCCATCTTTGAAAAATCTGGTTGCATTTTTTTTTGGGGAAAAAAAAGCATTCACTGACATGATTTTGAATGTTATTGTTGAGGAGGCAAACTATTGGGAGGAATGTTAAAGAAAATCTCGGCTGAATGAATAGTGTTGTTTTTTTTTCCCCCTTTTGCTTTCAATCCAATTAGGAGTTTATTAAGGGTCATGCATAGGAACTTCACGCTCTGGGTTGGTTTCTTTAAAGGGGCGGCTGGGGAAAATCATAGGGTTGAATGTCCTAAAGGTCCAGATGTAAGGGTTGTGCACTTCAATATGTATTGAAGGGTCTTGTGCCCTGTTGAGTATTTCAAAGAGTTTGGTGAGGAGAAATGTTTTCCTGTAAATATCCAAGCCAGGGTCCTGGCTAATCTGACTCTAATTTTGGTTTCTCAGGTGCCACCAATTACCCGATCTCCGTCATTCACACCTTGCGCATGCCCAAAACACGTTCCCTGATTTAACAACTGACTTTGGTGAAATTTTTTTTTTCTTTGTTTTTTTTTTAACCACCAGAACTTCTTATTTTTATTTTTCAATTAGAGAAATAAGAAGTGTTCCTCTTTGTTTCCCCCATTCGAATCAGGCTAGTGAGGGCTGTTTTTGTTTTTGTCCACCCAGATGAACATTTGTGTAACAGGGTAACTCCATCCAAAACCTGAATGTGTGTAAATCATGCACAGAGGCTATATCTGATGTTTAATCCCGCTGTTAGGAGGAAAGTGAGTAAGAGGGCCCTCGAAGAGGACCTGTGAAGCCTTTGTGAGTTTGTTCACATGCTGCTCCGCTTTGAGCATCTGACAGCCATTTAACTCCACACGACCTGGTTCTCAAGTGCTATCGTTCTGGCACTCTCAATCCTGTTCAGAACCATAATTACGACTTATGTGCCCCTTGCATTTCTTTGAAGAGGCGTTGAGAGAGGAAACAACACTGCAATAAAGGACCTTCCCTATTGTGTCCATAAACCGCCACTCTAAAATAAAACAATTTGGCATTTAATTTTCAGATTCAAAATATTTTAATAGCTAAAAAAAATGTATTCATTGGTTATCATTCTTAGAAAGGATCTCTTTTATTCTTATAAAACTATAAATCTTGTAGGACCTATTACTTAGATTGGCACTCTTTAAAGTATAGAAACAACATGTGTTGTGGTACGAGTGATGTGAAGCACGTTCAATGACTTTCAAAGAGAAAAAGAAGAAAGGGTGAGCATAATGCCTAATAGGTGCTTTAGTAATATCTGAGTTTTCATAGCTTAATCCGTTCTGAAAAGCTCAAGAGAAGAAAGGCTGCAAATGGCCCTCAGTATTAATTTGATGTGACTTCTGTACAATAAGGGCTCTGGATCCCAGAAGCCCCTTTTCCAGGCTTACCTTCTTTTATCATCCTTAGCCTTTGGAACTTTTGCCTAAATGTTTCATGAAACTAAGGCAGTAAGCCTCTTTGGTATTCTGTCTTTATAACGCCTGGTTTAGGACTATTGTTACACTTTGTCCAAGGCAAAGGAATGCATACAAACACTGAATCCGCCTCTCCATTGTGTGGCATTCAATTTTATTTTGTGCAATTGGGAGAGAGCCTGCGTTAAAACACACATACTATGGCTTATTTCACCCCTCTCATTTTAAGGCGTCTAACCATAGATCCACCTCAATATGCAATATTGGGTTCACAAGAAGGAGACAAGATTTCAGCAATATTTTAGAGAAAACTGAAAATCCCCTTTTTTTTTTCTCCCCCCAAAAAGAGAAAAGAGTTTACTAATCACAAACAGTGTGTCATAGAGTCTGTCATTGTAGAATATTTCAGTCTTGGTTTGACTCATCTACTCTAAGCTTGCCCAATTCTAAGAGTCCCGATGTGGGGACAAACAGTGTGAGAATGCATTTTGTATTTTTTTTAAAAAAACAAATAAAATGAAAACCAACCTATTTCAAAGCATCTCATTTAGGTATAGAATTAACCTGGTTCAGATTTTGATTTAACAATGATCAAAAGCAGCTCAGGCTCGACCTTCAGTTCGACACCAATAGGAAGCAGATTATAGGTTTACTTCCATTAGCAGCTGATGTATTTATTATTTTTATCCTGTGTCTCACAATTTCCTTTTTTTACAGATTACCCCCAATTATGTTAAACAAAAGATTACGAAGGGGTGGAGGGCTTCTCACGTTTGGTGCTGAATGTTTTCAGCAAGCTCAATGACCGATCTTTATAAATCCGTCCTGTCAACACAACAAGGCAACTCAAGATCTAGTTCCTTTCTTGCTTCATAAGAAGAGTCTCAACAGAGATACTGGGGTT
Organism: Fundulus heteroclitus; assembly: GCF_011125445.2. Classification (NCBI taxonomy): domain Eukaryota; kingdom Metazoa; phylum Chordata; class Actinopteri; order Cyprinodontiformes; family Fundulidae; genus Fundulus; species Fundulus heteroclitus. Next base: position 31,638,650 of record NC_046378.1, read on the forward strand.
CAAAAATCAAAGCCCTTGCCTTCTGCTCTAGGGCTCATGATTATATCTTATACTAATGTCTTTATTTATGTGACCAAAGTCACATTTTATGAGAAATATTGCAGCATTTTAATTTGATGAGACAATGGGTCAAACCATCTCTTTATACCACTATTGATTTATTTTTCTGGTTTACATATTAGAGTTAAAGGGTTACCAAGTTTTGTTTTTGACATCTTCCACATTTGACTGGATTAAAGACAATCAGAATTGCAAAACACAAGATGTTGTGCTGATGGTCATGTACAGTGTATGCTGTTGAAAAATACATTATTTTTAATATGCACTACCAGGAATAGCATATTTTTTTCTGCATCCTTTTAAAATAGCATTGCAAAAACCAACAATGGACATTCTGGTTGGGTCAGTGACCCTGGAGAAAACAGCTTGCATTAATATGCTCTAATCCAGTGTAATTAGTCAAATTACATCACGCCAAGCAGCTTGTGTGAAGCTGCTGGATTTGGCAGCCACACAAGAGGGCTTGGAGTCCCACTGGACTACACCAGAGACCTAAAAAGCACTGGGAAGCTTGCTCTTACACCCCTGCAGTTCATTTTACTTTTCGCCTCCATAAACTTTCCTGCAGATGGAGTGTCATTTCCTCCAGTTGCCATCTTGTTTTTTTTTTATTATTATTATTGGAAGACAGTAGAGGACTCATAAACCAGAATATGGAAACTCACTTATAACGCATCCACCTCACTCAGTCTTATGTGAGGTCTGATGCGCGACACCTAGAACTGGTGAGAAGCACAGACACGGTTAAGACGCGTCCTTAAGGTGACAGTATTAGCATTAATAAAATGATTTTAGCTATATAATTACATGAGGATAAAGTGCAATTTTTTTTTAGCGCGCTCAACGACCAGATTATCATCCGAACCCTGTTTAGCCTACAGGGGCGAGCCTGGATGACAAAAGGCTCTCATTAGCATAAATTTACAAGCCCCCTTCTTCAGAGAAGCCGATAAGAACCTGTTCCACCTTTCCTTTGGCCCTGAATGGCTTGTTGTGCTTTTGGCGGTGACAGATAAGTCTGGGTAATTCCACTTTATGCCTAGGAAAAAAAAAAAAAAAATGCTTCCGATTCTGGCTGCATCCCGAAGGTGTCACCCACTATAATCCTCAAACCGCGTCCGGCAGAAAGGGCGCTGTGTGTTTTCCTGATGATATACTGCGAATGACACAAAGAATTATACGAAGGAGGACAAATCTGTAACATGTTATTAGGCAATTCCCTCTGAATAACGGGGATAAAAAGGATAATGGATGAGGGTGTCATTATTACCTTGGTTCCAAAGGAGGCGTCCAACCAAAAGGTTGAGAGACAAGATTAATTGAAGACGAGTGAGGCGCTCATTGCTCATCAGGCCTTACCCGTCTAACCGCTTGCTCTTTCTGGCCCTCTCCTCCTCTCTGCCTCCCCATCCTCGCCTCGTTCTTTCTCTCCTTCTCTGACCGTTGCTCTCAACCCATATTCCTCCCACACACAACGTTGACAAAAAAATGGGATTTAAAATGATCAGCTTGGCAGTTTTAGTAGAAGCAAGAGGAAGCTAGTTCTCAGGCCAGGAAGATTTCAGTCATCTTAAGGCTGTCAAGTCCCTGAATGTATCCCATTAGGAAAAGCTTTCTGAAAAAAAAAAAAAAAAAATCAAACCTTAAGACTAAATGATGGCTTTTCATCTCTCAAACGTCTTAATGACAGCATCCTTAAACTGTTTATCTGGGGGATGTACTTAACGTGTATGTTTGGCAATGCCATTAGTTTGTTAGTTCTTTTGTTTGATTGTTATATACAGTTTTTCCTCTTGCAAATATGTTTGGGGGAGTGGTGGCCTAGTGGTTAGAGCAGCACGCTTACACTCTGAGAAGGCTGCAAGTACCCAGTTCAACTTCCACAAACTGCCACTATGGGTCCCTGAACAAGACCCTTAGCCCCAGAATGTTCGCTGCATGGTGGTAGCCCACAGCTACCTACGGGATGGGTGAAACGCAGACAAATTTCACTGGAATGTATGTTGCAAGGACAATAAAAATGATAATTATTAAACACCCATGTATTTACATGTGAACTGTATGCCTCATAAAAATGTGCTGCAGTAGGAATTACACAAATAGGACATCTTTATATTTGGGTTTAGACAGTTAACTCATTATTATTATTATTATTATTATTATCATTATTATTATTATTATTATTATTATTATTATTATTACATCTTTTTAAGTTCAAGACATGATTGTCTGCAGCTTGTATATTAGTTTTTCTTCCATCTCATTCTCATAAAAGCACCAAAACATCATATTTGTGTTGCAATAGAAACCTAAACAGATGGTTTCCAATACCATCAAACTTATATTTACTATTTGGTAGTATGATATTTTACATTAAAACCGTGGTGATCGTGTAAATTGGCTCTACAGCTTGTTTAAATACTTTGCCT